>NW_020837947.1:43658814-43700912 GCF_003676395.1 Aethalodelphis obliquidens
TATATATATATATATATATATATATATATACATAAAAGCCAGTGAAATAGAAAATTAGTAGATTGTGGTGTTGTAAAAGCAAAGAGAAAAATATATGAGCAAGGAGAGAATGCCAGTTATCACTGAGGGTGATTTAGACCAAGAGGTACGTTTTCCAGGATTTTGGTTTCAGAAAACCTTTGCAGTCCTAAAAATTATGGAGAACCCTAAGGGGCTTCTGTTTTTGTGAGTTATTTCTATCAAAGTTTACTTTATTAGAAATTAAAACAGAAAATTTAAAGTGTATATTAATTACTTTAAAAATAGCAAAAATCAATCCATTTCACATTAACATAAATAACATACTTTTATGAAAAACTATACTTCTCAAAACAAAAACTATTTTGAATAGGAACATTGGTTTATGTTTTTACAAATCTCTTTGTCTGGCTTAATAGAAGGCATCTGGATTCTCATTTCTGCTTCTGCACCAGTCTGTTTTGTTCTGTTGTTTTGGTTGAAGCATATGAAGAAAATCTGGTCTAACACAAAATGTAGTTGGAAAAGGAAATAATGTTTTAGTAGCCTGTAAAAATAGCTGTAGATATTCTTTTATACTATGCCAAAACTTGGTAAGTGGCAACTTGTTAAAAATTAATTGCTGTGTAGAATCTAAAACCATATCAGTGAAAATTTAATACTCTGTTTAATACCTATTGGTCTGCTTTATACTTGGAATGGATATTTTCACCCATGCGTGATTTTGTAATATCATTTATCACCCAGAAAATATCGGTTTACTGAGTTATACATATGGGTCAAATATTGTCATATTCCATTTGACAGTATTTTTAAAATCACATTAATATCACATCTGATGTTATCAGTATTATTATAGGAATAGATTTTATAACATAAACTCCTTGAAAAATTTTTTGGTATTCCAGGGATCCCTGGACCACATTTTGAGACTGATTAGTTGGACGAAACTAGAAAATTATTCATTGGATTTGACAACATGGTGACTTTGGTAAGAACAATATTGATGGAAAGAGGGAGACAAAATAGAAATTGGAATGAGTTAAATAAAGTAAGGAAGTATTGATTTCACAAAAGAGTACTCTCCAGAGACATTTATTTGTAAAAATAAGAAGAAAATTGGGATGGTAGCTGAGGATGTGTGGTTAAAAGAAGATTTAGTTTTATTTGCTTTGCTTTATTTTAAAAACACAACCACCTATTTGCATATTGATGGAAGCATTTGAGAAGACTAGAAGAGATGGCTGGTGTAGGAGAAAGAAGCCATGGCTTCTTTAAAACCAATGGCTTTAAATCCCTTTGTCAGGGATTTAAGGTGACTTACTCTAGTTGACAGGTAGCAATTGCACATTATTTCATTTTTAGAATTCAGGTAAATACTCCTTCCTCCACCAAACACAATTTACTGCAAAGTAAATACCTCCTGTATAACTGAGCAGGTGTAATTAATAAAGTGCAGAAAAGACTTGGAATGTGTGCTTCATCTACGGATACTCAAGTAGAACTTTTTTTGTCTTTTTAAAATTTTTTTTCAGAACACTGAGCTGTTCATATAAAACGCATGTGACAGTCAAATGGCTTTTGATTTGCAAGTTTGCAGTCACAGATCTAGAATCTCTTGTTTCTGTTGCTGGCTAGATAAATGCTTCCAGGATCTTATACAAAAGATGAAAGTCCTGATACGCACATATAGTCAGCCTTGCAGATGTCAGAAGGGCACCAAATGTTGCTATTCTTTTCCTGAATCGGAAGGAGAAAAGTTAAGCCCATATTTTATTGAGTGGCATGTTATGTCTCTCCTTTGGAATTCAGATCTGATCAGCCAGAGGGTCAAATAAAAAGGGCTCGCAACTGGATTTTGATCCAAACTTGCGCTTTTATTCAAAAGCGGCAACAGCTTGTATGCTTGGGGAGTTAAATTTGCTTTATTATTTGGAATCAAACCTCTGCTCTGTGCCCCTGAGCTGGATAATTATTCTTTTAGAGAGAATTAGTCTTCTGATGACACATTAAGAGGTTCTTTTAGAAAACAATACATTTTTAACATTGGACTAAGTCCCAGGATATTTGAAATTAGTGTAAGTAATGGTTGGAAAGCCCCCAAATGATGGTTGTAAATGACACGCAGAGTGGCAGGCTCAGTGGAGGCAGGGACTTAATGGGCACAGAGACAGACGCCCTAGAGGAGCAGAACGCCATGCTGAAGGATTAAATGGCCAGTGTCTAAGAGGCTGGATGCTACCATTTGGGATTTATTGTGGCTGTTCTAGAATGATTTCTTCAAAACCAATGCTGACATTTCAAACAGTGCTTCCAGGGGGCTTGGCTTACAATGAAATTTGACTCTGCTTGAACAAAACATTTCAGATATGCTGGCTAGAAACACATTCACCCTATATTAGTTCGTGTGTGTGTGTGTGTGTGTGTATACTTTCTTCCCTGAGGGGTAGATGCTGTGATGCTAAGCAAGTATTATCACTGGATCTGTGCACATGACTCCCATGTTAATGAGATCCCAGATGGGTTGTGAGAATGTACATGAAGGGTGTAGATGAGTCACAAACTGCTGTTATGTAGAAAAAGTGTTTTACAAACATTGGAAAGTGTCATTTCATTATCTAAGAAGTAATTTTTCTTTTCATTTTTCCTTTGGCATTTTGTATCAAGTGCCATGTATTAATTTGTGAAATAGCAATTGATGACTGAGTAAAATTGCTACAACTATATTCTGTCAAAAATATGAAATCAGAATTGGTCCCCAAAGGAAGCAGATAATAATGCAAAATCATTGTTTATTACCCTTTCATTTTTAGGTTTGTTAAAAAATGATCCTTTTCTGTTCTTCTGGGTGACTCTTTTTCTTCTTCCCATTTACTGTTTGTGAATATTCATTCCCCAAGGTTTTAGCCATCATTCAGTTCTATTTCCTTCTCTGTCTATCCCTTCAGCTGATGCCGCTATCTATCATAAATGGGTAAATGGTCCGACCTCATGCTCTGAGACCTTGGTGCCATAGCCTAGGGGCTAAATAGAGAGGTGGTGAATTTTCTGTCAGCCATAACCTTTGTCCATTTTCTCATCTTCTTTGGAAGAATTTTTTGCTCTAGTATGCATACGGTTCAAACCAGTGCATAAATGTATATTTACAAACTGTGAAGATCTGAAACTACATATTGGGATATACCAAAGGGACGTGAGAGATTGTTAATTCTAGATTCTAGCTGAACATCTCATGCCAGTCTTACTCATTTATTTTGTAATGGTTGTCTATTCATATTCATCTTACAGAATGGTTTTGGTACTGAGATAGAAGTTCAATGAGTATCTTTTACGTCCAGCAATAATTTAAATGGTTTTTAGAGAAAGAGTTACATTTTCTACTTCTTTATGTCTTTGGTGCTATATTGGGTATACTGTGGTTTTAAGAGATGAGGGAAGAATCAGTGAGTTAATGCTCCCTAAATACTAGGTGTCAGTTGGGATGAGTGATATGGAAGGAAGATAGAATGACAATGACATCTGTGACTTGGTTTGAGTAACTTGAAGTCAAATACCTATAGGTACAAAGTTGCGTCTATCAATGCAGATGGGATGCAAAATTGAGCAGGCAGTGGGATCTTTTTAAAATGAAAATCTGATCATGTTATTTCCCTTGTATAAATTACAGCAATATGTTCCCAGTAATATTAGGAATACCCAGATTCCTTACTTGACTTATGAGGCACTTTATAATCAGCTATTTCCTTATTTATCCAGTCTAATTTTGTCACTCCGTTCTTATGAAACTACTTTTGATTGCTCTAGTGTGGCTGAACTAAAAGCTGTAGAAGAAATGAAAGCTTTGGCTCAACAGATCACAGACTTCCTCTTAGGTAGTATCTGTTTATTTAAAGAAGAAGGAAAAGCATATATATATATATATATACCCAATATTACCTAATGAAGGTGTGACTTCAGGATTCAGTTGCTAGAAGTAGATAAGGTCACATTTGGCAAATTTACACACTTGCATTTTCAGCTAAAAACAACTCTATCAGTTGTCCAGGATCATAGAATAACATCATCCTACCTCATTCTGAGGATAGTGGGATTACTAAATTCTAAATGAAATAGTGGAAGAACTTTTCTTAACCAGAATCTTTGTCTGTGACTGATGCTGCTTAAATTTTCCAGGGTGGTTAAAGTCAGCAGAGGCCAGGGGAAGGGATTGGGGAAGAGAAGTTTGGGAAAGAAGTTTCAAAATGAGCTGTGGCAGAGGCTTGAGTAGATCTGAGCAATGGCTGGAGAGGACACAGAGAGCACCTAATATGGGTTAGGTTACTTTGTCTGCACTAGACAGTGAGGCTCAGAGTCAGAAATTAAATTCCATTCTAAGGATATTAATGCTTTTTCCACCCTGAGCAGTAACTAAAATTTTCTAACCATATAAATACTGCTACATAATACATAACTACTTTTTAACTTAATGCTCTCTAACAGTGATAATAATACTAGCTAATACTACTGAGTGCTTACTATGTGCCAGGCATTATTCTACATACTTTATATGTGTTAACACAATGCTCGTCATAACTCTTTGATGTAATTATTATTGTACCTTTCTGGTAGAAGAAACCAAAGCTTAGAGAGGTCAAGTAACTTGTCCGAGCACACAGCAAGGAAGTGGTGTAGCTGGAATTCCAACCCAGGCAGTCTAGTCAAAGACTATACCCTTAGCCTTGAATCTAAACCACCCCTAATGCACCAGGTTTTGTCATTCATTATAAACACCAATGCTCCTTCATTTCTGTATATTAATTTACTGAGAATTAAAGCATTTAGAGTGGAAGTAAATTCAAAGGAAACCTAATCAGGTTCCTTATTTTACAGATGAGGAAACTAAAGCCTTGAGAATGCAAGGGGGTTCATCTAATGTTATATGGAGCTGATAGACGCGAGCTCAAGCACACTACTTTAAGCCCTTGTTGATTCACTGTAACCAAGAGCTGTTTACTGAACATTGTTTTGCTGGGGCTGGAAAAAAGTCTCAAAGTCTTGATCTGGTGGTTCTTTATTTTGGTTTATGTATGTATGTATATGTATGTTTGCTTATATGTTTGTGTGTATGGAAATATATGAATACATATGTACACATACATATAAAATACATAAATACATTAGAAAATATATATATATACACAAATACATTAAAAATAGATATTTTTAGGACATGTTTTTCAAAGGGAGAATGCCTTAGCGCTTCCTCATCAGGGTCCTGAGTGTCCTTGTGGACCTTGCTGGGACTCTGTCTTCAGCAGCCTCAGGCCTATCTGCTCATCTTTGTTTCTTTGGAAGTGAATGAAATTAGAAAACTGAAAGGCACACTTTCTTTTCCTTTTGGTTTAGGGTTTGTACACTGCTTTGCTGCTTAGCACATTTTTATTCAAACACCAATGATCAATAAGTACGAATGGGGTTATCTTTCTTTCCCATGTTAGAAAATAAAGTGAACTTGTTCATTTTTTTTATTCTGACAAAAGAAAATCTATATTAAATATTTGTTTTATTGGGCAGACTTTTATTATTTCTTTCTCTATCTTAATGCAAGCATCTGTTCCTGTTATATGATATCCTTATGTGATACTGGGTCCTCACTTTCTACTGTATCAAAGTCAGATTCTGTGGAATATTATTTTCAATCCCTCGACCACCATCAAACTCTCTTGTCTCTCTTTCTTACTATCAGACTAGTTTAGGCAAACTGACTCGGATTGAGCTCAACTATCTGACTTAACCTACATCCAGAAGAAAGAACTATCAGTTGTGCTGATTATTCTCCATCTAAATCATGAGCATAAATCTAAAAGGGCACTGAACATTCGCCTGCATTTATAGTTTGCTTGGCTAACATGCTTTGGATCTTCTATGCCTCACAAAGACTATAATACACCTCCCTTTGAAGCTCCTAGACCCCTACCACATCTCACTCACCGTTTGTGACCTTACTTCACACATCTGCAGACTTGAACTTCCTCATCATCTCACCACAGTCAGACCTACTAGCCAATCTTCATCTGAACCTACAGTTTCTCCTACTGCAATACTCCCATCAAAGCCTTCCCTCTGGGAGCTCCAGCCCGTGTTCCTCACCGGCAGAACTCAAAGGAAGACAGAGGGCAAGGGAGCACATTGAGTAGGTGGAGGAAGTGAAGAGTAAATCTGGAGTGCCAAAATTGCCCTGGACAAAGGTAACCAAGCAAGGAAGAATTTATTCAAGGCTATTGCCATAGAGGAGTGAGGCTAGAACTCAACTACACCACAGTTAAGAGCACTAGAGTTTTTAAAGGCTGAGGTGAGCTTGTGGAAAAATACTGGAGGATGTTAGAAGGAAGTCATAGGTCATCTGTGTTTGCTAATAAACTTCACATATTTTTATGAAAAGTGGTAGTTTTGCAGCTTGAAGCAAGGCCACCACATAAGTTAGGCTGTTACCTTCCCATAGAAACCAGGAGATGGGGATTCTATCTTTCTTGATTACATTTCAAAGAGATGGCACGCAGGTCACTGAGAAAGACAGTCCTGTGTTATGAAATAGACAAAAAGCCCTTAAAAAGAGTTATATTTAAAATGGGTCAGAGAATGAATTTATAAGTTTTCTAAAGTAAATAAGAAAAGGGAGGTCAAGGGTCTATCAGGAAGAAGCTTGTCTAAAGTTTAGTCAAGCGGAGGAGAACTTTAGTGTCTTGGTCACCAGGTCACATCAGCATGGTATATATTAAAACAACATAACAAAGTGTATTTTTTTCCTGCTGCTACTGCTCCATTTCTCTCCTTGTCTTCAAAGCAAAACTTCTTGAAAGAGTTGTTTATAGCTATTGTCTTTGATAATAACCTTTTGTTTTTGATAATATTGTCTTTGATAATAACCTTTTGTTCACCCTTCAATCCATTCTAACCATTTCTCCATGTCAGGTATTCTGTGATTGGTCATCATGTTGCCAGATCCAGTGGCCAGTGTCTCTCTCTGTATCCTGCTTGACCTCAGCAGCATTCGACAGAGTTACCCACTTTCTACTTGAAACATGCTTTCCTTAGCTTTTGTTTTTTCATCCACATCACTGGGTGTTCCTTTTTTAACTTTGCTGGTTTCCCCCTCTCTGATGTTTAAGTTTGGAATGCCCCAGGGCTTGGTCTTGGGCTCTTTCTTTTTGGACTACACATTCTTTCTAGGTCAGGGGTCCCCACCTCCCTGGCCGTTGACCAGTACTGATCCATGGCCTGTTAGGAACTGGGCTGCACAGCAGGACGTGAGCAACGGGCGAGCAAGTGAAGCTTCATCTGCTGTTCCCATCGCTTGCATTACCACCTGAACCATCTCCCCTGCCCTGTCCGTGGAAAAATTGTCTTCCATGAAACCGGTACCTGGTGCCAGAAAGGTTGGGGACTGCTGTTCTAGGTAATATCATCCTGGACCATTACTTTAAATATCATCCTTATGCTGCTGACTCCCATTCAGTACCCTAGTCTTGACATTTTCCTACAACTTTAGAATCAGGTTTCCAACTCCCTGCTTCTTGGTAGGATGTCTAAAAGACACCCAGACTTAATTTGTTCCAAAGCATATTTCTTGTCCCTTAACTCAAATTTGTTTCTCCCCCATTTTCCATCTGGTAAATAGCAGTGTTACTCACCCAATTGCTCAAGTCAGAAGCCTATGAGGAGTCTGGACTTCCTGTTTTCCCCTCCTTTCGCACATCCAAATCATTAGCAAGTATAATTGATTCTACCTGCAAAAACGTATCTCTTCTATTTCCAACAATACATGGCCCAACCCATTATAATCCCTCCCTGCAATACTTATCTGTTTGCACTTCTGCCTCCCTGTAATTCATTCTCTGCAGTCAGCAGAAGGATCTTTTAAAAAGCAGACATCAAATCATGTAACTTCCCACTTACACTTAGAACAAACTCCAATTCCTCCCATGCCCTATGATACCTCACATGAGCTGATCTTTGCCTCTGGATAAATCATGGATTTTGTGTCTCAACACCCTCCCTTTGCCCACTGCTCCCAGCCATGTTGGTCTCTCTGCTCCTGGAATTCTCTTTCTCCTGATCTTTTCATGGTTGTGTGTGTGTGTGTGTGTGTGTGTGTGTGTGTGTGTGTGTGTGTGTGTTTATGTGTTTGTGTGTGTGTGGTAATTCAGGTCTCAGTTTAAATGTCGTGGGAGAAGATTTCCTTGACCACTCAATCCAAGGTGACCCTGCCACTCTATTACATGACTTTATTCTAATTATTTGCAGAACATTTATTATTCTCTGACGTTTCTTCTTTATTTTTTATTGTCTGCCTTATCCTGCCCGAATCATGAAATCAGGTCCTTCATTTTATCCACTGTCCTTGGAACATGGGCTAGCTCATAATAATTACCATATAAAAATATGTTGAATTAATGTTAATAGAGGAGTGAAAGCTACATATTCAAGTAGATTCAATTTCCTGACCGTGTCTCAATCTTGAAGCTAAGTCTATACTCTATAAACTGACATCACTTTTTTTTTTGGATTAGCAGTATATCAGTGTACTTCAATTAAATCAGAGAAAAGACTAAGATTAAGTGATTAACCAACAGAAGAAATTGCCAGTGATGGAATGATTTTTTCATGTGACATAAAGGTTCCTATTTATAAGGTTTTATGATGATGGTCTTTTCCTTAATGGTGCATTACATAGATATATGTATGTATTAGGGTTAGGCCTTGAGGCTTACATGAATACCATGTTAATTCATTATCTATAGCATTTCAAACATAGAAATAAATAAGAGTGAAATCACTAAATGGTAGGCAACTATTTTAAATGATTAGGGTAAATTAGCTAATACTGGTAAGATTTAATTCGGTTGAACAAATTATTTTTAAAATTCTTAAAATAAGTACCCATGTATTACATATTTTGGGTTCATTGAGGAGGATTCTCCCAGAGATTTTTTTAATCCAGTTTGACTTATGAAATTAATCTAGATTCTCAATAAATAACAGTAATTCACATACTGCCAGATATCAAAGTATTTTATAAATACAAATTGACCATATGAATGGTCTTTACAGAGTAGATGTTAGGGTTTATGAAAATCTGAATGGGCAACTGATATGGCCACAAATATAAGTGTTCAGGAATGAAGTATATTTGAAATACTCAAGTCTTGCACTACTTAGGGCAAGTTTGCAATAAATTATATTGTATTAGCACAATTGTTTTGCTTAATTTATACAATGTTTGAAAAATCTTTAGACTGCAGTGGACAATCCATATTTTTGTTTTTGCTCAAAAAACCTAATATCTCTCCTTCAGTGAGCCCTCATTGCCACATGGCAGCAGTCAACTGAGCAGAGTAGTTTCTGGTCCACTCTCCACCACTCCCTAGTGTTCAGTGCTTGCCCAGTTTCTCAGTTCACTCATATTTCTTGCCTGGGCCCTGTACACATTGTGTTGACAAATCTGTCAGTTGCTCTAGCTGATAGCTGATTAAGTAATACCTAATTCATATGGGGGAAGTATCTATTTGCTTTACCTGTCTCAATGGCACAAAAGATTATATATTTTTTGCATAAAATGTTTCACAGTTGATGAATTAAATCAAAGGTTAACAGAAATTTTGAGGTACTTAACAATACAATAATATAAAATAATGTTATTAATTTTGTAATTAAAAAAATTTGGCCTATTTTTATGTTAAATGGTATTAACTTGACGAATTCTTTTTACCTAAAATTGCCTAGTAAAAATTACCAATTCAAGAGTATTATTAGAATATATATTAGCACACCTTTTCCATATTGGTGAATGAAAATGTTTATTTATTGGTGAATGAAAACATTTATTTTGCAACATTTTATAATTATAAACTATACATATTTACAGTAGGAAAAACTTACATGCAGAAAAATTCAGAAAAGATAGAAAATTACCCATATTCCAACTACATTATGATAGTGAGTATATATGTGTATATGTTTGTGTGTGGATATATATCTCTCAAAGTATGTATAAGAATTATATATTTATATTGTATATATATATATATTTTAAAGCAAAACTAAAAGTTAAAATTAAGATTAATAAAGTAAAATTTAATAGTAATGTTTCATTGTCTAATATATTATCAGCAATTTCCTGTGTTACTAAATTGAATGGACAGTTCTGAGAGAGGAAATTAGTTTTTCTTTTTATTTATAACAGACAACAAATGAGAATTTTTCATTTAATTTTAAAACTAATCTTGTTAGGACCAATCAGTCTTGCTCAGTTTATTTGAAAGGGGAACGATCTATAAAGAAAGCAAAAAATTATAATAAATAAATAAATTTATATCTTTGCCCCCAAAGAAATATTTATTTTCTCCACTTTTATACTCTTTACTAATTGTCTGATTTGGCCTCAAAATTGAGACTTAGAAATATTTTTACCATATGAAAGGCAAGACATGTTATTGTAAGAAAACTGCTGCTAACATCTGAAAGATCCCCATTTTTCAGTATTCTGTTTTGATAAAAATAGAACCATAACTGAAAATGAGTAATTCAAAGAAATAATGTTTTCATTTGCTAAAGGGGGACCCCTTTCTTCCTTCATTTTATTAAGCATGAGAACCAGTGAGTTGGATTGGGGGGGACTTTTAATTATTGTGTGTATGTTTAGAACTAAATATGGGTCCATGTATATTTCACAGCACTTAATTCACAGCTCCACTGTGTTTTACTCATAATGGTGTCAGCTATGAAATGAGTGAGTTTTACTCAGCATACCCAATAAAACCCATGTAAAATTTCATTTCTAAACAGATTTGATAAGATTTTTATTTTGATAATTTCACTTTACAGATGAGAAAAAATATCCAAGGAAACAAATAACTTGACCCAGTAACATAGGAAGTTAGCAAGATGGTGAGGCTCAGAACTCATCATCTGATAAATAGTGCAATAAAAAATACCAAATATTACAACCAACAATGCCAAGTTACTACTTAACTAAAGCAAATAAAATAGAGAGCATGCAAAGGCGATACCTCTTGGTAAATCAGTGACTTTAGGGACTTACATTTAGGGAAAGCATTATACTATAACAGATATAGTATTACCATCTCAGATATGTAACAATTTAGGTGCGCATTTCAGTCTGGTAATACCCAAAGCAATATTTCAGGCAATACAAACATTCCCCTATTTAAAAATGGCCATTTACCATGATCTTATCATTTATAATCTGAGATCTTAGTAAAAAATATTTTGATAGAAGGGATTACATTGCAGCCATCAGGCCATCATCAGTGGTTTTCTAGAAGTCACTCTTTACTGCTCTCATCCCCCTTTCTACCACCCCTCCTTCCTGCTCTTGTCCACATTTTCAGCAGCTGCATTATTTACTTGGTTATTATGTACATATCAAAAGTTCAGTGGTCTCGATTGGGCATTAGAAAGTAAATCACATCTGAGTTCCAGAAGGGCTGCCTATAAAGTGCAAGGTACCATTTTAACTTTCCCACGTAATAGGTTATTTTGTCATTGGCATTACTGTGCTCCCCAGGTCCTAACAACTAGGCTAAAATAACTCCATTTGTTTCAGCCACCCTCTGATTATTGAACTGTGGAACAATTTTCCTTTTGTTTCCCTCTACCACTTTAGAAAATAAAGTTATTTAAGTATAGTTCTGGGATCCTTATTGTCTCTACAGGTCATCTGCTCTGGCCAGAAAGATTTCTAGGCAATGAGAAATTGATTTACCCAGAAAACAGGGAGCTTCGTTTTTAATTCTTCCTAATGGCCTTCATGAGGGAATTAGAACATCCTCCTCAGAAAGGTTGACATGGTCTGGCATAGATGGGGGTCGAGCTGTGCTATAAACATGTTAGTGTCTTGACTGTGAATTGCTTGCCACCTAGATGAATGCTCGTCACACTCTCTGGGAGACACTTGTCACAGCCTCGTCAAGATCTGCTTATCATTCATGTGGTCACTTCCATTACTTCTGCTCAGTCGGTGCTGACCTGCTATTAGTGACTTTAATTTAATTTCCCTCACTAGTGTCATGGGTTATTTCTTCCATTACTTGAGAGGTTTAATTTACAGGGTAAACTCCGTTACATGAGAGAAGGAATTTTTCATGACAGTAGGAACAAGTACCTTTTGAGGATTAAGATGATGCTGGTTATTTATCTTGGTCATCTCAGTAGCTGGCAATTGAAACTTCATTGAATGGTAATATATTCCTGTATTGATGGTGCTTCTGACAGGAATTAAGCAGTGTATGTTTTACTGATTTTATGGAGTCACTTTTTGGTGCTATTCATTCAGAGAATCTTAAATAACAGGTGCAGCGTGACTTATGAGAGGTAGAGAAAGAATAAAAGAATATTATTTCCCTTTTGTTACCCCATGGACTTCGGAATCTGACTTCCTTCTGTTTTATTATACTATTTCAAAAGAACAATAGTGGGAAAAATTCTCCATTGTGTAAGTTCAGATTAAAAGCTTAAAAGATGTTATTCTCCCTCTATTTAGATTTGATTTGAAGAAATGCCTGATAAGAGGGTGCCTTTAGAGCAACGGTCCCCAACCGTTTTGGCACCAGGGAATGGTTTCATGGAAGGCAATTTTTCCATGGACGGGGGTTGGGGGGATGGTTTCGGGATGATTCAAATGCATTGATTTATTATGGTCTCTGTGCAGTCAGACCTCTCTGCTAATGATAATCTGTATTTGCAGCCACTCCCCAGCGCTAGCATCACTGCCTCAGCTCCACCTCAGATCACCAGGCATTAGAGTCTCATAAGGAGCACGCAACCTAGATCCCTCCTATGCGCAGTTCACAGTAGGGTTCGTGCTCCTATGAGACTCCAGTGCCACCGCTGATCTGACAGGAGGCGGAGCTCAGGCGGTAATGTGAGAGATGGGGAGCGGCTGTAAATACAGATGAAGCTTTGCTCTCTTGCCTGCTGCTCACCTCCTGCTGTGTGGCCTGGTTCCTAACGGGCCATGGACCAGTAGTGGTCTGTGGCCCGGGGGTTGGGGACCACTGCTTTAGAGTACAAATTATGGAGGCAGAACTGATGGTACAGCATTGGAGACTATAAAAAAAATTAAAGTGTGTTCATTATTTTGATCAGTATTTTTTTTGATCATTAATTGCCAGAACGTTTAAATATTTTTCACTCACTTTTCCCCCTTTATTCTTCAATCTCAGGGCGTTGCTTAAATGACTTATTCTTCTAAGTTCTTGGCTTACAAATACTCAACAGTCCTTACGGATTATGACTGCTTTCCTTGGTCTGAGTAATGCCCCCAAAGAACTGATGCCTTGTGGACTTAAATAAATAAAGACAAATAAACAAACAAATGGAGAGCTTTGTGTCTGTGGGCCTGGATGTTGAGAGAGAGATGACTGTCTGTTCCTCTCCTTTTTCCGATTTCTGTTGTTGGCTTTCTTGTTGTTCAGGTCCCAAACTTGAGTTCATCCTCAACTCTTTTCTTTTACACCATAGATCTAATTCTTCAATATATACTCTGCCCTCAGAATTAACCCAGAACGTGTCCACTTCTCTCAAACACTGATTTCTCTGAGGGTGAGGGCAGGCATCTGTTGCACCCTCTTGGAGAACAGCGTGCTGGCCACACTGGGTAATGAGGGGGGGTGGGAGGAGGAGGCAGGTGCTAAAGTTTATTTTAAACTTCTAGTCCTAAGAAAAAGGGAAGGAATTTTCTTCACATTCTCTTTTTCAATCCCTATTTCAACTCTTCTATTGTGCTCCTTCTCTAGGGGATGAGTAATGGTCCTTTTAAATCAGTTATGGTAATTTCATTCCCCTTTGCCAATAATTGGCCTGGGGTGGTCATGTGATTTTATTCTGACCAATGAGATGCTCATAAACCCCGTTGAGGGGATTTTATTCTAAAATTACCAGGGGAAAGCATCCCCCCAGCCTTCCTTCTTGCGTGGAACACTAAAATGATATTTGAGGCCATATTGGGGCAGGAGGGGAAAGCTTGGGGATGACAAGACAATACACGAAAGACACAAACAGCCTGGGTCCTTGGTGATATTGCCAAGTGACTGAATCAATCCTCAGACTTCTATAAATAATAGCAGTCTCAATTAGTTAAGTTTGGCTAAGTTTAGTTTGCTCTCTGCAGCCAGAACCATTTCTAACTGATGAACTTCCATGTAGTTTTACCTTGGACTCCCTGTCATTATGTTCCACCCAATGTGGAGTGATCACATTCTTTTTACTTGGAATCCTGGTGCACTCAATTTGTCTAAACCATGACTAGAAAGTGCATCCTTGGTTACTATGTCTTGTCCCGTAGATGAACTTCAACTAGATTTCCTAGACTTAGGGGGTCACAGTTTATACTGTTTTTTTTAACATGTTACAAAGCCAGATCTTCGGCTGTGTACATTAACCAGCATGTACTGTTATGAGGTACCTGAATGTCCTAAGTAGTTTTTAGGTTTATGGCTATATTTTATTCTTCTTAACTGGGATAATATATGTGAATACATTTTGTCATAGTTAAGAATTGAAGATATGTGTGGTACTATTATTGTTGTTAAAATTTTTATCATTACTGTTGATTATCGTCCTCTTCCTTCTCCATGTTCATGATGGACTCTTACTCCCAAGATCAGAATTCTGACTAGTATTTCAGTGCTACGATCAGTGTATGGAATTACAATGAGACTCTTTTAAGATGTTGGAAATAAGCAAAACATGATTGCTCTCGGAGAGTTCAGTTGGAAAATTAATATAGGATAAACCAGAACTTTGCAAGTACAAAGAAGCACCGAGGCTATAAAACTTGATTGTAACCTGAATGAATGTATCAACATGCATAAAGAAAAAGGATATTGATTAAAGGGGGGGTTGGTTTGCTAAAGAAGCATAAATAGAGTTAGAGTCAGACATTGTCAGTGCTCTTCAACACCATCCAGGGAAGAGAAACTTAACACATAGATCTTGAATATTCTGGCTTTTGAAGCTTTCTTAGATTCTGTAATTTCCATTTCATCAGGGACTCCTGAACTCTTCAAACAAGGTTTTCAAGCTGCTTTGACAAAGCTAGTTGCTTCCTTAGGAGGCATTCTGAATGAATTTTATGATTATACAGCTTTTACTTATTTTTGGTGGTTGAATTGTTTCTTGGAGTGTGACTCCTTACCAGCTCCCAGAAGAAAATAATTTCTATTCCTTTTACTTGGGAAGAAAGAGAGTTGCTTTTTGAGGTGATGGAGTGGACCCTATCTTGATAGAAGTTGATTTGACTCTGACAGTTGGACATGTAGAGTCATTGACCTTCAAACTATTGTGATGTTTGAGAAAGTGCTGAGCTTCTGAATAGCAGCAATTGTAGACAGTTTTAATAAATCTATCAGTTATATACCTAAAACTAAAGTTTGTAGAGACAAGATGTTTAGTATTATTGCAGCATATAATTTTTGCTAACTCTTTTCTATTAATGTGTGTGTACAATATTTTATTTTAAATGAATAATTCATTATGGGTTTGTTTGATTAATTCTTCTGTGCACTCCTTTGTCCTTGGAAACCCAGAGGAGTAAAATATTACATCTGCTCTTGTGCCTGTCCGTGAATGAGTGGATCTAAATGCCTAGTTGGGCAGTGATTAATCAGATCTGGCCTTCCCTGGAACAGCTGTGTCCAGCACATCTCCCCTTGGAGTTGGTCAGAGCATAATTTACCCCTAGGGATGGCATATGTCTCAGTTTATTTTATAATTTAGCCCAGTGATTTTTTTAAGCTTTCAGATGCAGGTGACATTTTGGTAAAGTATTAAGGGAACCAGATTTGTGGTCAAAGATCAAGGTTCTAGGTCTCACCCCACTGATTAACAGACTGACCTTTGGGAAATCACCTGTTAGCCCTACATTATACTTTAGGGCACAGAGTAATACTCTCCTCCTTAATTACCTTTCCATGTTGTCAGAAGCAACAAAGAAAACTATATATATATATATATACACACACACACACACACACACACAGAGTATATATATATATATTAAAATAAATATATACATAGAGAGAGAACTTTGAAGTAGTTAAAAGGTTTTGTGTTTCTAATAAAGAAAATTTATTATTTAATCATGTAAATGTTGGGCTAAATTTTACAGCATATGTTCATGAGCAAAATTATGAAATTTTTTGTTTTCTTATGGCTGAACTTAATACTACTGGGAGTTCTCATTCCCTTTGTTGGAAAAACACTTGATCTGTTATCTCCTAAGGAAATTCCAACATTTCAAAATTTGTCTTAGTAATTTTGAATTTAACTCAAGACAGTGAAAATTTCTCCCTCCTTTTCCTCCCCTGCAAAAGTAGCTCTGAATCCCTGGCTTTCTGTCATACAAAGGTGTGTTGGTGGGGAAGGAGGGGGCATCTGGTCCGTGGGTACCCTTTGCCCACCCTGGCTGTGCTCTGGGATATTCAATCATCTTATCTTGTCCATTTCTAGTGGTTTGCTCAGGGTTCCTGCATCCCTGAGCAGGGTTCCTGCATTTCTTAGTATTAGAAAGCTAATTGATAGCTTTCATTTGCTCACACTGACGGTCTACGTGTCTACATCAAGTTCCACTGCAGTATCCCCTTGTCCCAACTGTGAGACTTTTGCTTTGCCAGCCCTTAGTGTCACTTCTCTGCCATTCTTGGTCATGTGGGAGGGGCAGGATGGCTCCCCAGGCAGCCCTCTTTTACTTTCTATGCATGAGTGGTGAGGAGGTTGCTGTCCTGATGAGGATGGAAAGGAGGAGTTTGGTTTTCTATTTGTTTTCCTTAAACTCTCCTGAGCATTCAGCTTTTCTCCTCTTTGACCTGGGGAATCTTGCAGGATGCAGGGCTGTTCCTTTTCCCATGGTCCAATTCCATTTTCTCTCTTCTGCTGTTAATGTATATCTAGTAGGTAGGAAATTAGAGAGGGGTGTGGCTGTTGGTTCTGCTGGATCATATTCCATTCAGATTTTGCCTGTCAAGCCTGGTCGGAGGCATTTTGAATTTAACGGTCAAGAATTTATAATCTTTTACTGTGATTTCTCTACCAGTGCTGGGTGACTAGGCACTTGGTAAAAGTGAAGAAACTCAATGAACGAGATGAGTAGGAGAACAAAACATTAATTATAATCTGTCATATAAATTCACGTTGGTCTGATATTTTCCTGACAAGATATCTCATAGTGTCACTCAGAACGATGATTTTTGAGAAAGATGGAAATTTGAAATGTGAACATTGGACATATGGATCTCCAAAAAGTTTAAAAATATTCCTGGAGGTATAAACTATAAATCTGACGCATACTACAGTAATTTCATTCTATTTCAGTAGACGTTAATAAGCTTTATTTTTCTTGTATCCTTATAAAACTGTTTGTTGGATGACTGCTACCTTTTGAGGAAGTATGTTTCCTTATATATTAAGTGGGGTATCATTTAATAGATGAAAGATCTCTGCAAAGTACTATGGACATCACTGAGGTGTTGTGTGTTTTAATTAATGCCAATCACTTGCATACACACTAGGGAGGCTTAATAAATAGTAAATAATTAATTATCTTTAAATATTTGGAGGAATGTGAAGTGGAAGTCAGGATGTAAATCAACTTTAATTTTAAAAAATTGCTAGAACTAATAGATTATATTTTACTTGGTACTCTATTTGTAGAAAGGAGAGAACTTCAGGAATAGGAAGGAAAAAGAGGAAATAGAGACTCCTAGAAATATTAAATGTGAAACAATTTTGACTTAGAACACATTTTTTTCTGATTTTGTCCTAAAAACAGATATATTTTGATTGTTGATTTTGTGAATGAAAACGGTGACTCCTCCTCTTTGAAGTTAATGGTCTATTTGGAGCAAGAAGCGAGTAAATAAAACTAAAGAAAACAAACAAAACTCCACAAAATACAATGCTGTAAATGCTGTGATCAGGTCATGACACCAAGTAGTATCAGAGTTCTGTGGCAGAACACTAATATATCAGTCTCCTCATAGAATTGCGTTATGCTCTTGTGCTCTTTGAAACTCTGTTAATAATATGAAAATATATCACCGTGTCCTGATACTGACAATATTTAACTTGATAACAACTTATAATTAACATCAACCAATCTTCCTTGAGTTAAAGGTGTCAAAGATGCATGTTATGCTGTCAGCAACATAACCAGGAGACGTGACTGTGATATAATAATCCTTTAAAAATATTACAGTTTATGTGCATACCAGTTTTTATAGGAGAAATTCGGAAAGGAAACGTGCTATTACTTTGAAGCCACACCGCCACCCCACCCTGCAAAACCAGCTGTGAACAATTTAGCTGCGATAGTCTCTCTTTTAGCCTGTTCCAGTGGAGCTACTAAGTCAGAGATCAGAGGCAGTCCAGTCCAGTCCAGGCCAGCCTAGCCCAGTCTAGCAGTCATTTTATGCAAATACCTATTGGCTTATTTGTCTGTAGGCACAGTTATCAGTTACATGTCCTGTTTATCTTGTGCTTCCTCCTATGACCTGGCATCTTTCGAGTTTCTCTGGGTCTGTCTTCATCAGGCTTCCTAAACCTTAAGCTTTGCCTTCCTTGAAGCTGAAGCTGCAGGTATCATTTTAGCATCTGCAAGGGCGGCAGCATAGTGTGGGTCCCCGGATGTTGGTCCTTAGGCACAGTGAAAGGCAGAAGCAGTTAAGTGGATAATAAAACTCTGCTTGCCAATACTTCACCCCAATAGTTAACAAATCAAAAATTCACCTAGATTCTTCCTAGGATGAATTTTATCTTTTAGTGTTTATTTCAAATAAGACCTCAGTGACTCTTCACATAGAGCCTTCCTTTTCTGAGCAACAGTTTTCCCTCCAGAGCTCTTACTTGTAAACAATGATTCAACTGCCTGCCACGTGGCAAAAAACCTGGATTACTGTATTCTGTGGCTGCCATAGTGATAGCTTTCATAAAACAAATGAATTTTTGAAACAATAAGAAAATCAGGTCCAGAAGCCCAGAACAGTGAAGAGCTATTATTATTTTTTTAAGAAACTTTTAAATTTAGAATGGTCTCAGAATTACAGAAAAGTGAAGATAGTAGAACTAGTTCCCATAAACCCCACACTCATGTCTCCTGTTATCGGCGTCTTATGTTACCATGGTACATTTGTCATAATGAACTGAAATTGATGTATTGTTTTTTAAAGTCCATACTTAATTCAGATTTCCTTAGTTTTTACTGAAAGTCTCTTTCTGTTCCAGAAATGTAATGTATTTTTCAGAAGACTACATTAAATTTAGTTGTCATGTCTCCTTAGGCTCTTCTTGGCTTGCACAGTGACGTTCCTCTCAGTTTAACTAAACTTTAGACAAATTTCTTCCTGATGATAGACCCTTAGTATACCTTTCCTTAGATCATTTACTTTAGAAAACATGCAGTTGTAAATTTTTTCTCTGCACCTTTGAAATGTAAACGTAAGTTTTCTCCCAGCCTCTTGCCATTTTTACAACCCAGTGAAGTCTTTCTCAAGGACCTGGGAACCATCCTTGGAAGGATAAACATGGAAGGAGATAGCACTCCTATCTCCCAGTCTCTATAGGAGGGTAGGAACCTAACTTTTACTTCATAGGTGTCAAGATGGCCCAATCATAGAGAAAAATATTTGCAAACTCAGGAATAATTTGGTATGCTTGGCATAGCTCATTTTTGCAATAATCTAATATAAAGTCTTCCTCCTTGTGTGTTTAACTTTGGTGCAGTTTTTGCTTTGACAACAAAGATTTTCCCTTTTTTTAAAAAGATTTTGATGACCATGGCACTTTTGAGAAGTCCCAGTCAGGTACTTTGCTGAATGTTTCGCAGTTAGGATTTATCTGATATTCTTCTCGTGATCAGATTAGCGTTGTGGGTTTTGGGGAGCAGAGAGTGGATATAAAGTGCCATTTTCATTACACCATATCAATCACACATAATATCAACATGATTTATCACTATTATACCAGAATGGAAAAGAATATTAAGAAGAGTATATGTATGTATCACTGAGTCACTTTGCTGTATAGCAGAAATTAACACAACATTGTAAATCAACTGTACTTAAATAAAATTTTTTAAAAAACCCATGATTTATCACTACTGACATTGACCTTGATCATTTGGCTAAGGTGGCTTTTATCAGGTCCCCCTCTCCTGCTTTTCTCTATTGTATTTAATATGTGTAGCATAGTGAAGTTGTGCTCCTCCACCTTGAAACTGGAGTATCTTCATATACGATGTGGAATTCTTTTGCATGAAAGATTTTGTCTCTTCTCCATTTATTATTTTGTTCAGTCATTTATTTATATCAGTATGGATGCATAGATATTTCTTTTATACTTTGGGTTATAATTTAATGCTGCTTTATTTTGTTGCTTAGCTATTGGGACCCCTTTCGGTTGACTCTCATGTCACTTTGACACACCCCCATCCTTGTTTTTTACTTGTTTATTAATTCATTCATTTATCTATTCATTCATTTATTTTAGTACTTCCTTACTTTCTGGCACTACAAGATGCTCCAGACTCATTTATTTTCTGCCTCCGTCCTAGATTCAGCCATTTTTTTCAAGGAATCCTGGTTCCTTTCATTTGAGAATGATACTAGAAATCAATAGCTGGGCACTAAGTGTGCTAGTTATTATGAGGATATCCTTGCTTCCAGGATTTCTCAGCTCACAGAGCAAGAAGATGCATGTGTCAATACTAACATATGTATATACATATATTTATAAACATCTCTATCTGTAATCTGTATCTATATTAAGCCAAAACAAAGCTATAATAAAGTTAAATCAGTTCATATTGATTTCTCCAATTCTAATCCATTAACACATGGATTATTCTAGCCTCCTTCCTTTGCTGATTTATCAACTCCCACTCCAACAGGGAAAAACCTAGCTCCCACCATCTGCCTCCCATTTACTTAATTGTTCAGTTCCCTTATGTATGTAGCAGTATCAGAATTGTTAACATGTGTTTCCATGGGAAATAACTTTATCAACTAGAGTATAGTGTTCATGCACAGTTCCTTTTGCCTTTAGTTTTACAGACACCATTCATTTCCAAAGTTACTTACGTCAGCTCTGCCCACCCCTCCCCACTTCAGTGAGGCTTTTTCATATATTTGTAATACAGTTAGATTCTTTTTCACATTCTACATTTCATTCTGGGATTCTCTCAACCTCCTAAATGATTTTTTAAAATTTGCATACATTAAGGTTCACTCTTCGTGATTATTAATTTTAGATCTTTCTTCTTTAATATATACATTTAATGCTACAAACTTCCATCTAAGCACTGCCTTTGCTGCATCCTACAAATTTTGATAAATTATATTCTTGTTTTCATTTAATTCAAATATTTTAATTGCTCTTGATATTTCTTCTTTGGCCCATGGATCCTGTGAAAGTGTGTTGCTTACTTTCCTAGTTTTGGGGGATTATTTAGATAGATTTTTTGTTATTAATTTCTAGTTTAATTCCATTCAGTCTGAAAACATGCTTTTTATGATTTCTATTCTTTTAAATTTGTTAAGGTATGTTATCTAGCCCAGATAGGCCCAGAATGTGGTCTGTCATGGTGAAAGGTCCATGTGAGTTTTAGAAGATGTGTATTCTGCAGTTGTTGGAGTAGTGTATAAATATCAATTAGATCAGTTGATCTAGTTGATTGATAGTGCTGTTCAGGTCAACTGTATACTTACTGACTTTATGCTTGTTGGATGTATCAATTACTAAAAAAAGATAGACGTTGAATTCTCCAACTGTAACAGTGCATTTGTCTATTTCTCCTTTCAGTTCTATCAGTTTTTGCCTCACCTTTATAATGCTCTGTTGTTAGGTGCATATACATTTAGGGTTGTTCATTCTTCCTGGAGATTTTACTCCTATCATTATGTCATGCCCCTCTTTATTCCTGATGATTTTTTGCTTTTGTTTTGAAGTCTGCTTTGTCTGAAATTAAAATAGCTACTCCAGCTTTCTTTTGATTAGTGTTAACATGCCATTTCTTTCTCCATCTTTTTACTTTTAACTAACCTTAGTCTTCATATATAGTGTTGGTTTCACATAGACAACATGTATTTGGGTGTGACTTTTTTTCTCATTCACTCTGAAAATTTCTGTATTTTAATTGGTTTATTTAGATCATTCACATTCAAGTGGTTTATTGATATAGTCATATTACTATAGACCATGGTTGTAACTGTTTTCTATTTAGTGCATTTGTTCTTTGTGCTTTTTATTTCTTCTTCCCCATCTGGGTTTAATTGAGCATTTTATATGATTCCCTTTCTCTACTCTATTACCATATCAATTTTACTTATTTATTTTTTTTAGTGGTTGCCCTAGAGTTTACAATATGCATTTTAAAGTAATCTAACCCCACCTGCAAAGAACACTATACTACTTAATAAGTAGTACAGGTATCTTATAAGAGAGAATTCCCAATTCCTCCCTTTTGTATCTTACAACATTGCTTTCATTTCATTTATCCATATGCTATAATCACCCAATACATTGTTACTATTATTACTTGGAAAAAACATTTTTCTTTTAGATCAATTATGAATAAGAAAAATAAAAGTTTCTTTTAACCTTTACTTATGCCTTCTCCAGTGATCTTCTTTTCTTTATGTAGCTACATTTCTGACCTATATCATTTTCCTTCCTCCTGAAGAACTCCTAACATTTCTTGCAGGGCAAGCCTGCTGGTGATGAATTCTCTCAGTTTTTATTTGTCTGACTATGCGTCTTTGTTTCTCCTTCACTTCTGAAGGACAATTCTATGTTGCTGTTCTTTTTTCTCTCTTACTTTGATAGTTAAATAGTTCACTTCACTCTCTTCTTATTTGCATGGTTTATGCAGATAAGTCCCTTATAATTTCTATCCTTGTTCCTCTATAGGTAAGGTATTTTTCTCTTCTGGCTTCTTTCAAGGTTTTTTCCTTCATCTTTGATTTTTTGAACTATGAATATGATATCCCTAGGTGTGATACTTTGGGGTATTCATCCTGTTTGTTTTTCTTTGCGCTTCCTGAACCGTAGTTTGGTATCTTTCATTAATTTTGGAATGCTTTTGGCAATTACTGCACCAGATATTTCTTTGGCTTTGTTCTCTCTTCTCATCTCACATTCCAATTCTGCATATAGTACACCTTTTCAAATTATCCCTGAGTTAGATACTTGTTCTACTTATTTCTTTATTTTTTCTTTGCATTTCATTTAAGGAAGTTTCTATTAATGTATCTTCAAGTTGACTGATTCTTTCTGTGTCAAGTCTACTGATAAGCCCGTTGAAGGCATTTTTTCAGTGTTGTTGATGTCTAGCCATTATTTTTTTTTTCTGAGAACTTCCATCTCTCTCCTTACATTATCTATCCATTTTGTATGTTTTCTACCTTTTCCATTAGAGTCTTTACCATATAATTACAGTTATTCTAAATTCCAACATGGATATCATAGCTGAGTTATGTTCTGATGATTGATTTGTCTCTTCACACTGTTATTTTCTTGCTTTTTGGCATGCCTTGTAATTTTTTTTATTGTGAGCTGGATATCTTGTACTGGGAAGAGGAACTTATGTAAATAATCCTTTAGTGTGAGGATTTATGTTAATCTGTTAGAAGTTGGGCTACTTCTCATGTTTCCTATAGCTATAGGTGCCAAAGACTTCAGATTCCTTTAGTGGCCTTGTTTTTGTCTGTCTTTTCTTGGGCTTCCCTAAGTATTCTTGCCCAGAGAGAGTTTAGATTTGCAACCCTTCCAGCTACGCTGTTATTATACTTGAGCCTTGTTGGTGTGATTGTAAGTTGTTACCAGTGCAGAGAGGAGGCATTTTATAATTTTCTGATTAAATCTTAATCATTTAGTGGTCCCGTGCCTTGTGACCTTCACAGTTGTATCTGTGGTGGTGTAGTTTTTTTGCTCTTTCCCCTATTCTCTTCATTGGATGCAGTGTTCCCAGTCCATTTCCTTGAGGCACTTAGCCCTGTTGAGTTCTTCTCCTCTTAGGTGAGCAGGAAAGCTAGAGCAGGATGGAGCAGGGAGAATGCCCCTCCCTCAGAATCTCTATGAACTTCTTTGTCCTTGAAGAATAGGTTTTTTCTTATGGAGAACACTCTGGGTATATTTCATAATGATTACTTTTCCCTTCCTCCTGCTAGAGTTATGGTATTTCTTTCTTGGATCTTCACTATAAGAACCTGGTGGGGTTGTTGGAGGTAAAACTCATGACAGTGTAGGGGCCCCACTAAGATGGTGGCACCCAGGAGCTTAGCCTCCAGCAATTTATCAGAATTACCATTGAGCTGTTCCTAGCAGCCTATGGCTTCTGCAGCTTTGGCATCATCTCAGCAGATCTCAGATGTGACTCTTTAGATGCACTGTTTCTCCAGATTTTGTTACGGCAGTTTGCCCGCAGCCTCAGTTCTCTGATGGGTCCAAGAAAAGTCATTGATTTTCAGTTTGTCCAACTTTTTCATGTTGTAATCATGGGAGCGACTACTTCCAAGCTCTTTACTTGTTAGAGGTAAAACTGGAAGTCCAAGGATTATTTTTTATGTAAATGTCTTGACCAGTAAAATTCAGAGTGAGACAGGTAACTCGTTCTCTCAGATGTCTCTTATATTAGTAGCTCCAAAAGTTCATTAAATACTATCTTACTCCTTCTACAATCACTCTGAGGAGCAGAATCAAAGAAAAACATCCTAACTGTGCAACAGGGAATATCTTGGAAAAAAGAAAGCTTAAATCACTTACCAAAGGAGATATAAAAGCATCACAGCAAAAGCAGGTACAGAACTTAACATATGGCCAAGTGTTCTACTTTCTTGACCTAATTTTGCTGGCTTTCTCTCCTTTTACTTACTCCTAATGCAAACAAAATATGGCTGTATGTCTCACTATGGGAGTGAGAGGTCAGAGCTCTGCGCTACGAGATCCTCCTGTAGCTGTGGTAATTTTGACACATGTAGCACCGCTTATTCTAACACATTATCTTTGCTCGTATTCCAATCCCAAGTGATCCAGTGCTGCTCAACTGTTCCAGAGAAGCACAACAGTGAAATCTCAAGCAAGGCTTTTACATGCTGGGGATTTGATTAACATGACTGCATGAGAATAGAGCTTGAAGCTTTAAAATATATATTCAGTGATATACTCTGTGCATCCTACAAAGTCTCTAATAACTGGTGTAAATGCTTAAGCATCAATTTAGGGAATTGAGAATGAAAAGTGGGGACAAGAGCCAAGCAGATTCTCTAAAGGGCAAGACAGTGAGCGTTAGTAATGCTGTCCTGCCACGGAGTCATAAATGGGTAAGCATAGTACCACTGAAAAGAGACAAGTCAGGGTGCTTGCAGCCCCAAGTCACACCTGAGTTACCCAGGGCTCTCTGGTTAGTGAGGCTTAGCTTGCTGGTCTCAAGGGTGAGACAAGGAAGAGTGGATTCGATTGCGATGCTGACCCAGCAGCGTGCAAGAGTGCTGACAGCATACAGCCCTGGAGTCTGTGGCAGAAGAGCAGCTTACTGACAAGGTTCAGGAATCCAAAAGTGATATGCAGGACGTCTCCTGTCTCAGCAGCAACCAGCCACAGCGCAGAGTGTCAGCAAAAAGAAAGGCAAATGAATTTCTTTACTTTCTATTGTTCTCTTGCAAGACCATAATAACCAAAGTCAACTGTTATTTTGTATTAATTCTCTTAAATAATAAGTAAAGAATGTTGTTAGTTGTATTAAAATTCTGTTCCCAAGTGGCAAAAAGGTGAAACAGGAGAGTGAAAAGTGACATCTTTGAACAAAGAATGTTTGGGGAGAAAAAGGCCTTGAGTCATACATTTTACAAAATAACTTTTAAAAAATGTTCCTTTCAAGGAAGGCTCAATTATTAAATAAGAAACGAATACGTATGTGAAGAAAATAGCTTATTGAGGATAAAGCAGCAATAAACTAAAAATTATACAGTGCTTTTATATTGGATTTGAGAAAAATCCATGATATGGTGACTGAAATAAAAATATAGGAGGATGCTGGTGCTAAATAATTTAAAGGATAGAGGAGACATACATTTAGAAAATAAAAACTCATGACCATCATTTGCTTTTTCCCCCCCTAGTTCTCTGTATAAGATGACTCTGAAGGATACACTGCTCTTACAAAAACAATTTTTGAATTACTACTACCGAAAAGGCACTGAGGAAAAGTTTTGTGAGTTAGTATAAAATAGCCTCTCTGCCATAAAAATGATCCTGTCTAGTTGGGATGTCATGGGTGCCCAAATCTGCAAATCAGAAAGCAGTTCAGGACTCAGATCTACTGCCAAATCTCCTTCCCGTGTAATGGGAAGGATAAATGGTGTGGGAGGGGCCCTCATTTGTAGTGTTTGCTGATTTCTCTGGTGTTAAATACTCCCACCTCAGCTCATTTTAAACTGCTAGTGTGAAATTGACCATCTCTCAAAGCTCCTGATAATTTATAATCAGTGATTGCAAATCTATTCAGGGTTGCTGCAACACTACACCAGCTCAGAGGTTGCTTTGAGCTGTTGTGGCTAAAAAATGCATTTTTGGAGAAATTGGAGCTTAGGTTGAGTATTAAAGGATAGGTACTGTGAAACTAAGTTTTGGAGTTGGGGGTGAAGGCTTTTAATTCAGATAGGAAATAGGTCATGAGCCCAGACCAGAATTGGCAATGCCCCTGAGTGAATAAAACAGAATGAGTGCCCTGGAAAAAGGGATCTGATGTAGGGGTGTAGAGTTGGAAAAATGACACCAAAATCCATATAGTGTCTTAAATGATAAAAGGAAAAGGTAGTGGTTTTGCTGTATGTAATGGAAAACTATTGAAGGTTTCTGTCAAGTTTAAGATTATAAGGTAGTGAATTGTGAAGATTAGTCTAGAAGAGAGGGACTTGAAGGAGTTAGAGACCTGAAGCATGGAGCACAGTTTTTATCCTATCACAATGCAGGTTCCCCAGGAACACACTGTGAGAGAGAGATTTGCCTGCAGGCCATTTACTGGGGGGAGCTCTCAGTTGAACTGTAACGCAGTCAGTCACAACAAGGACCTTAGTTAATCCTGTGGGGAACTCCAGCTGTGATGAGCCTTCAGAGATGTCTTGAGTTGGGGTGAGGATGGTGGGTCTTTTTATTGTGAAGGCAACAGATTATTAGACGTGAACTGTTCTCAGAAGGCGAAACGACCTTGGGAGGCATCTTTCTTTAGCCAAGGACAAGTCCGAGAGAGGTACTTGTAGGCAGCCAACCCTCCAGGCAACTGGGAGAATGAATGTTGCAGTCCCGGCATGGGGGACCTGGGTGGCACATCACAACACCACATACCTTTTCTTAATATGCAGGTAAATTAATGAGAAACTAGTCTAAGGTGGAAATGGAATCGGAAAGGAAGCTATACCTGTGAGATGCATTACAAGGGGACACTTTCTATTGCAAAATCATTTTTCGCTTTTACAAGTTCTAATTTTTACAGTCTCTTGTTGCTTACTCATTTTATTATTGTTTTTATTTCTTAAAGTTTCCTTTAAAATGTTTATTTTTAAACATTATGCTCTTTATATGATATTTCAAATATCTAAAATACTTAGTGTATGTATCTGTTGTTTGTTGTTTCTCTGGAATCTCACTAATGATGGCTGGTCTCACTGTGTGTTTGGTGATATTTGATGATGAGACCATGTTTATTTGATCACAATCAGTGGGAACCTTGGGGGTCAGAATTGAGATAGCTCTCTCCAGAGAGGATTTGAAATTGTTCCCAAGGCAGCCAGGTGCTCTAGCAGGTTGAGGTCCCTTCCAGCATCCCTAGCTCAGTGCAGGTGTCTTCGAGTCAGCCATGCCTACTCACAACTTCACTCTTAGGGCAGCGCTACCTTTCTGATTGTCCAGTGGTCATTGTTCTCTGCTCCCCACTTCTCTCTCTGGTTTCCGTTTATTGTGTTTTTTGTTTTGCTTTGTTTTGTTCTTTCGAAGGGGTGAACATAGGGGTTTCTGTCACTTTTGGGGAGTTCACTGATGCAGCAAATAATGAGTTTTATGGAGGAGGTACTTGCTCTGTAGTTGGGAAAGTACACTGAAATATTTAGTTCACCGTACTGTTAGAGGCCAAAGTGACTGGAGACGTGACATAAGCAAGATGAAGGCATGAAACAGGAATTTCAAAGTTCTGGATTATAAAACTGGAATAATGATGGGCAGAAGTATGAAAGTCAGGAGAAGAAGTCTTATTGATGGTTTGGGAGGAAGGTAGTGTGTTCTAATATACTTCACTATATTCTGTGCACAATATATAAAAGTTTAAATACTTGAGTGTAAACCAATAGTAAATTTTTATACAAAAGTATTTCAAACAAAAGCTTGCACAGCTTTCAGGACTATTTAGTAACTCATAAATTGTGCAAATATATTTAATTTTAGTTTTTCCCTTATTATTTCGGGTGAGAGAACACTATATTTAGTATGGAACATGTGACAGAAATGTGTGACATGTCAAGGAGTTGTATGTTAGAAGTGTGATCAGCTGTGAATGAAGGTAGCTTAAATTAGTAGTCAACATTAGCTATTTACATAAAAAACACTCAAATAATTTCGAAATAAGGCATATATCAGAAATATTTTGCCTCTTATACTAGGATATCCCCAAGTAAACTGTGTTGACTGATTTTATATAAGGTAAAAGTTTAATTTATGGACTAATTGTTCGCTTAGTTAATACTACACTATTAAATTTAGGAGCTTTATAATATGTGTTAATATTTCGTAGGACAAATTTTCCTACTCCCCCTTGGCTTTTATTTTTCAAATTCTTTTTTCTTGATTAATTTTTAAAAATTACACAAAAACTTTAGAATCAGTTTGTTTAGTTTCTGAAATCTTATATTTTGTCATTATTGTGCTAAAGTTATGAATTAACTTAGGGTGATTTGCATCTTTATTATATTTTCCTACATGAGAATATGTTATGACTTATTTATTGCTTACATATTAGTTTTTGTCCTTTAGAATTGCTTACATTTTTGTACAATAGGTCTTGTACATTTCTTGCCAGTAAAATGTTGAATTACTGTGGTGAGAGTGCGCATCCTGCTTTCTTCCTGATTTTGTCGGAAATGCATCTGAGGATAACTAGTGTGACTGAGCTGGAATGCAAGGCCTAAGTTCTTTCTGTTCTGACGCACTAACTCTCAGTAAAGCTTTATTCTTAGGTGAAAATGTACACTTACATAATGTTATAAAAACATGTATATCTATAAAATATAATAATAAGAGTAGTCAAATAATAAAAGTAGTTCAGTACAAGTTAATATATACCTGGGGGTATTAATATTATCTTTTTACATTTTATTGAGTCTGAGGTAAAAGGCCTTGCATTTTGAAGTGGACTTTATTTCCTGAAATTCACTTAAAGTGGCACTTCCTTGTATATTTTACCCATAAATATTCCCATGATATTTATAAACATAGATTTGAAGATTGTAAAATCTTCCTCTCACATGCTATTCTACAATGTGACTTTGCCACTCCTTCAACAAGAGGTGGCTAATTTTCTTCCATTTGGGTCTGGGTGGGCTTATGATTGCTTTGACCAGTAGAGTACTATGGAAGTAGTACTCTGTGACTTCTGAGGCTGTGTCATAAAAGGCATTGCAGCTTCTGTCTTACTCATTTGAACACTGGTAGTTGGAGCCCTGAGCCAATGTGTAGGAGGTCTGACTGTGAGGTTGCCATTCAGTGAGGAAACCAGTCTACATGAAGAGGCCACATAGAGGTGCTCCAGTTGGCAGTCCTAGCCTTCAAGTCACACAGTCCAGGCACCAGACATACTAAGTAAACAGATCTTAAGATGACTCCAGTCCCCAGCCATCAGGCCACTTCCAAGCTTTGAATCTTTCTGCCTAGACCCCAGAGATCATGGAGCATAGATGACTCAAGACCCACTGTGAGTTGCTTGAATTCCTAACCCATTGAGCCCTTGAGCAGAGACAACGTTGAACTTTACCTGAGCCCAGTGCTCTTGGAAAATAGCAATGGTTAAGAAATCTTCTCACCCTTTGTGTTCTGGGAAATGGTTTTTTCGTGAATATTTCATGTTTTTTTTGTTGTTGTTGTTTGTTTGTTTTCTTTGTTTAATTTGCTTGCCTCCTGCTCTGAATAGATGATGACTTATGACAAAGCCAGACACAGATCCTCCAAATTCCCATTCTTTGTCTCATAAATGATTAGTTGAACTCTTTATCTTCACCAACCAATACAGATAAAATGCCTGTTGACTTGACCAAACTTTTTTTTTTTTTTTTGGTGGTATGCGGGCGGGCCTCTCACTGTTGTGGCCTCTCCTGTTGCGGAGCACAGGCTCCAGACGCGCAGGCTCAGAGGCCATGGCTCATGGGCCCAGCCACTTGGCGGCATGTGGGATCTTCCTGGACCGGGGCAAGAACCCGTGTCCCCTGCATGGGCAGGCGGACTCTCAACCACTGCGCCACCAGGGAAGCCCTTGACCAATCTTTGATTTCCTGACCCAGAATTTTTGCCCACCCTTACGTTAAGAAAGTGTTCGAACAATCTAGCATTGGAGAATCTGCTGACTGTAGAGAAAAAATATCCTCCCCAACCATCCGATCATGTCACCTGCTCACCCCATTGCCCCACACCCAATTCTTTCCACTGGGTTATTTTTACTTCTCTCTGCAAAAGAAATCCCTTCCCTTTCTGCTTTCACTGTGGGACACTTGCAGATCTTATGGTTCGAGGATTCTCCCTATTAAAATAATCCCCTTCCTCATATTATCTCAAGAGTCCCCTTAACATAGTCTTTCCTTACTAATGTAAGGACTTGCATTTTTTTTTCTTTGACAGCATGACAAAATGATTAATCTGCTAACTATTAGGTTAATTAATTGACTTTTTTTCCCCCAGCATATTCAAAAACCCTTTTTACTCAGGGAAGCATAAGTTATGTCAGTGTTGATTCAAAAATTAAGTACTGTAGGCAGGATTATTTCACTACAAAACTATCAGACATGTTTATACTCATATATTTACTGGATAATGATTTGAATGACTTCTAAGTTTTGGTATTTATTTGAGTGAATGGAATATTTCATTATTATATTCTAGACATTTTAATGATAATTTTCATGTTAGTTGAGTATGATACTGATAAATTTTATCGGTCCATCCAAAATGTTTTCTATTAGTAGGTATAACATGATATAAATTGTATAAGAGCTATGTTACAGAAACTTGATTTTTAAGACTATTGATGGTCTCCAGATAGAGAAGAAATATCCTGAGTATCAATTTTGTGCTAGGTCTTTCACATTCATTACCTCATTTAACAAACAAAGCAGCCCTGCAAAACTATGTTTTAAATTACATTTTTGATAAATGATAAAATGGTCTTCCTCAAGATAATTGAATTCCTTCTTTGAAATTTTAGTTCTCTTTAAAAATTAAACTAATCTAAAACTAACAAAGACAAAATCCATACTGTGGAAACGGAAGAAACGTTTCCTTAGTATCTTTATGGCAAAGATAAGAGATGACTTTATCTTATCGCATTTTTTTGTAGGTGACAACTAAAATTTTAGAGAGAAACAAAGATTGTGGGCCACACACAGGCTTAGTAAAGGGACAGAAATAAGGATTTTTATTTTATTTTATTTTATTTTTTTTGCGGTACGTGGGCCTCTCCCGTTGTGGAGCACAGGCTCCGGATGCGCAGGCTTAGCGGCCATGGCTCACGGGCCCAGCCGCTCCGCGGCACGAAGGATCCTCCCGGACCGGGGCACGAACCCGTGTCCCCTGCATCGACAGGCGGACTCTCAACCACTGCGCCACCAGGGAAGCCCCCCAATTTTGTTTTGTTTTGTTTTGTTTTGTTTTGTTTTGTAATGGAACCTTTCTTCCATTGATGGCTGAGGTCTCTTAATCTTACTTCACCTGATTTGTGCAGGATATGAAATTTATGTATCACATAAAATTTTTTAGGAAACTAATATATCTGTTTGTGAGCCACCAATGCTATGGTCTGTGAAAAGCTCTGTTAACCCCTTTTATACAGTATTCGGAGTGCTGAAGAGAAATCCAATATAAGAAATGATTTTTCCTAAAAATTGTATATAGACTGGAAATTAGTTGGTAAAGAAAAAAAAGAGTTGGTTATCTTATTATTCTGTATGAGTCCTTCTGTGATAATAAAAGTAGAAGTTATCTTACAATCTGAGGAGGCATGTGAAAACTCACTCTATGGAGCATAGTGACACCCTCTATTCTTAGGTAAGATGATTTGGAATTAGTTTCATTTATTCAACAAGCATATTTTGAGTACCGCCATACTCCAGAAACCATAAAGTTTTCTGAGGGTGCAACAGGGAACAAAACAGATATCGTCCTTACCCTCATGGAGCTTGCCTTCATAATGTAGTTGGACATTTGTCTCTAGCTGAAATTGCTTAGTTTTGAAATTCAAGATGAAATAAATTACCATTTTTCATCCTTTATGCTAGCACGTAAGTTCCATGTGGGCAAGAATCTTTGTTTTTTTGTTCACCAACTTATCCCTAGTGCCTAGAACAGTGCCTGGCACATAGTAGATTCTCAATAAATATTTGTTGAATAATAAGTACTTTCAACAACAACTACCCTTGGTTAAATTTCTCTTATATACTAGACATTTTACAAGACCGTGTCTTCTAGATGTCACTGGGTGGTGATAGGGGAGGTTGGTACTATTTTATCACATTAACAGTAGAAAGTCATATTTTCTTGACTCCTCCTCTTACCTGCATAAATTATACCCTAGAAACCTCTTAAAAATTTCACTCATTTTTTGGAACTTGCTCAGTGGGTGTACAAATATGAAAAAGTTGCCATGCACATCCGGCAGATTCTTCCCCTTTATGGCCCAGGTCTACTCACCGACTTCCTCTGCCAATGAAGCTGCTGGAGGGTGTTTGTCATTGACATTCCTGCTGGGCAATCTGTCTCCATCAGGATAATGACGTAGTTTGTGCCTAGTGTATTGTCTCCTAACGTTTCTGAAACGCATACGTATTTCCTCCACTCTGTCACACTCCACCACAGAAACTCCAGAGCAAAGCTGCTCATGCTCTGGGTCTCAGACTTTCTTTTGAGAAGAAAACCTTCAGATTCTGTGAGCAGTGCTCTCTCCATTGAGCTCTGACATAAACTGCTAAGTAGGGTGAAGGCACAGGTAGACCTTGCTGCCTTCTCCCATTCCTCTACTCTTCTCTTCTGTTCCTTGTGTAGACTGATGCTTGGACATGGTGGATGCAGTGGGGCCCAGGCCTAGACCTGCAGAAGTAACCTGATAGCGACAGGCTCAAGGAGTAAATTATAAAACTAGAACTTAACAGGGGACAGTACTGTCACCATGATAGGGGCAGCAACTTCTCATCTAAAATCTGTCATTAAATCTGACCATCTGCCTAAAAATTATTTTTCCTAATTTCAGGAAACTAAGTGTTCAGGTCCTTGAATAAGTAAACCGCCTGGAGAGAGAGAGAGAATGTCGACACAAAAACACACTTGAGGCTTCCAGCTGCATGTTATCCTATTAAAAGTCAGTTTGAATAAAACTGTTAAGAGTTAATCAGGCATTTATTTGTGCCTAGCACAGTTGACCATGAAAGAAGATAAAGTTCTTGTTAACTTGGGAATTATTTGGAGGGGGGATGGAAAAATCCCCAATTGCAGGCAGATATTAGCAGCATGTACAGCTACATATGTGGTGTGATTTTGGGGGTTTTTAAGAAGATCCTGTGAATTCCACAATTCTTCCTTGTCCTGCATGTTTATGCATGAAATCGTATTAGGAGTAAAACATTTTTCAGTTTCAGTTAGTTCAGTGTAAGGTGGCCACAAAGGAATTAAGACATTAAACATTTCATTAAAGGAGATTTTCATGGGGTTGGGCACAGAGAGGCTTGGAGCTATTATCAGCACACTGGTTTTCTGCAGAGGTAGAGGAGAGGGGAAGGGCAAAGTTAGGATAGGTTGAAGGCAAGCTGCAGTTATCACACAAATTTAGTAAAAATAATTTCAATGAGGATTATATCTGAACCATACAAACATTAAAACAAGGATTAGTATCAAGAAATGGAGATTTCATTGAAGTAAAATTCAAAAGAGCCAGGTTTTAGTTCTGACCTTGATCCTTGCTGACTGTGATCTTGGGCAAGTCACTGAAACTCACTGGGCTTTTCTCATTCTAATATCTTCCAGTCCAGTTTTCAAATCTTGTGATTCAAATGGCTGGGTTGTGTGGACAGACCTAAAAAAAAGAGCAGTGTAGGTTGGAATAGTTTGTAGACTTTGTGGGAAAGGTAAGTGTTATAGATTGAATGTTTGTGTCCCCGCAAATTCTTATGTTGAAACTTAATCCCCAATGCGATGGCAGCTGGAGATGAGACTTTTGGGAGGTGATTAGGCCGTAAGGGAAGGACCTTATAAAAAAGATTCCAGAGAACTCCCTTACCCCTTCCTCTATGTGAGGACACAGTGAGAAGATAGCTATCTATGAACCAGGAAGAGGGCTCTCACCAGACATCCCAAACATTGAATCTGCCACACCTTGCTCTTTGACTTCCCAACCTCCAGCACTATGAGAAATACATTTCTGTTGTTTATTAGCCACCCAGTCTATGGTATTCTGTTATAGCCCCAGAACAGACTAAGACAGTAAGTCTAGAGCTGGACCACCAACAAATACAGTAAAAGTGTTCTGTACCCAGTTTCTAGTTTGGGGGGAATCCCCACAGCACCAGGCAATTCTTGGGCATCAGCTGGGCATCCTACAATTCAATTCAATTCAGACACTATCTACCCAGAGACAGTACCAGATTCCACAGGCTAAAGGAACTGTACCCCTTACCCCACACTTCAGGTGCCCATTGCAAGCCCAGGTTTTCACCTGGGCTTCTACCCAACCAGCTGTAGATTGGAAGTTCCAATGACCCTTCTCCAACTCAGGGTGCCAATCACAAGTCCAGGTTGTCACTTGGGCTTCTGAACAGGGATGGGCTATAAATCAGAGGTTCCAACAACTCCCTCTTTGGGTTCACTTAATTTGCTAGAGCAGCTCATAGAACTGAGAAACATTTTACTTACTAGATTATAGTAAGTTTATTATAAAACGTTTATTATAAAAGGGTATAACTCAGGAACAGTCAGATGGAAGAGATGCGTAGGGCAAGGTATGTAAAAAGGGGCTCTGAGCCTCTATGCCCTCTCTGAGAACCCCATTCTCCTGGAATCTCCACCTGTTCACCAACCTGGAAGCTTTCCCAACCCTGTCCTTTTGGGCTTCAATGGAATAGGTATAATTGATTAAATCATTGGCCATTGGTGATTGAATTCCAATCTCAAACTCCTTTCCCCTCCCTGGAAGTTCAGGGTGGGCGGTGGGACTGAAAGTTGTAACCCTCTAATCACCTGGTTGGCTCCACTGGCAACCAGCCCCCATCCTTAGGGTCTAAAAATCATCTCATTAACAAAACAATAATAACTCTCACCTATTAGGAAATTCAAAGAGATTTAGGAGCTCTGTGTCAGAAATAAGACAAAAGAAGACCAAATAAATATTTCTTATTATAAATCACAGTGATCACATACAGGAACTAGATTACTGGAGAAAGAGAAGGGGAAGGAATTCCAGTAAGAAGGGCACAAAATGCAAATTGTAGATCTCAAGGAAACTGATGTGACTGGAAAAAGGTCAGGTTGGTTGTAATAAAACTGTATACTGCATTTTCTAGAATGATCTTTATGATTCCAAGCATAATTACTCTTCTGCAATTGTGTTGTGAAATATTAAATTCCTACCCTCTTTCCTATTGCTCCTACCCTGTCAACTCTCTAATTCCCTTAAGATGCCCACTTTGTGAATTTGTTTTCGCCACTAATATCTTGATTATTGTTGTTCTAGTTTCAATGACTGAGGTGTCCTTTCTCTGTGCAAAGCCAAGGAGCATTAATGGAGTCTCACTTTTTGTAGTAGGGACTCTTAGTTTGGGATTGGACTTGAGGCCTCACAGCATATTCTGTTCATCTGTATTTTTCTACTCCTTTCACTTAGACTGGCTGAATTTTTTCGTCTCTGCTTTCATATTAACCTGTGCATTCCTCTATTGCTTCATTGATATTTAACTATGTGTCTTTCTACATATGTATCTTTCTTTTCAGCAAGCTCTGAGTTTCTTCAGGACAGATTTCTTTTTTTAAGCTGTAGGTCTAACATAGTGAACAACACATGGTAAAGGTACACCTGGCTGAGTGAAGAAGTTACCTGTTGTTAAGCTATACGTCCCATGTTTTGTAACAGAAAATGCCATCTTGATGTTGGGAGCTGAAGGAACTTTTGAACTCAACCATATTTTAATACAATTCTGCCCTTGATTTTTTCCCCTAATATTCTTTAGACTCCAGCTGCATCTCTCAGCAACTGAAAAAAATGTGAAGCTCTATTAGCAAAGAGAAAATATTCAGACCTAAAAGACCTCAAATAGAAGATCAATAGGCTGTGAAGGCAATTATCTAATTCATCTGGGTCACCCTCACCTTTATTGCTAGAAGAACTGGCTTTATTTCAATTCAGTCATAAAACCAGTGGGTTATTAGCAAGAAAACAGGCAAGCAGTTCCTCTACCATAGCTACAGTTAAGAACAATTATGGTATTAAGTTCATGGATACTGAAAAGATTAATAGACTTTTCAAGGAGTTTTATGGACAATTATATGTGAATGATAACTGTACTATATGTTAAGGGGAAAGCTCATATATCTGTATTTCCTTAAATGTGAACAAATTTTGGAAGGAAAAGAAACCTTCTTGAATAAAGCTATTCTTCCTACTTAAAACTGCCAAAGTCCTAAAAAAGTCTAGGTAAGGTCATGAGGTAGCCAGCTCCATTAATGCTTTGCATTAAAGGTTTCATTAATCTTTTACAGAATGTATGATAATAAGACTATTTTATCTCAAATGATCCTGGCCTGGATTTTGCTTGACACGTGTTTTATTAAGTGCTCTTATCTGCCATCTTAATAATCCAGTGCTGGTATTTATTAAAAAGTTTTTGTTAAATCACATTTTTCTATGCAGTTCCTTCATTTGAAGAAGTTGAAAGAGTTTTATTGTTATCTTATTAATATATGCTGTCTTTCTCTGCTGGAGATGTGTAGACAGTGTTTCTCTTTCCAGTATCCTGTTATGTCCTTCTACTGTGCATCTCTTCTGGTTGTTATGTTTCTTCCAAGACAGAAAAGGCAAAATGGAGACAGTTTCTGCTGGGTTTAGGGAACTACTCAATACTGCTTCCTCATTTAAAGGAAGATTGAAGGAATCATACAATCCACAGAGAGTTGTCTAGAAAAGAAATACACTTTGAACTATTTTCAAGAATAGTAAGCATTTTCTTGCATTCCATGGATAGGCTTAAAGTTATTCTAATACTAATTAAGCTTTTATTTTGAATGGCACATTTTGTAAGATGTAAATATACAAAAGGTATGAGTATCATGGGTGAGCTGGTTTGGGGGTTTTTGAGTGATTGTACTTAAAGGGTTCACCTCTTTACAGTGTAGAATTCTCAACCTTTTAGGGAGTGATTAGGTCCCAGGGAACTGATTCACTTTTCAAATTCAACAGATGGATCTTATAAAGCAATGTGACAATTTATTCATTTTTAATATGTGGTATAACTTATTACTGTGCAGAATAGGAAAGAATATATAATAAAGCATACTATCTAGAATAGTACATGAAATAATATATGTACAAGCCCTTAGGTGAATCCCTGGCATTTAAAAAATACACAAGAATTGTTAGCTACATCTGAAGTAGCAAGGTACCTGGGGAGAAGACTTTAATAACCAGAGGTTGTATTTGAAGTTAGTAGCTATTTTGAGGAATCCGTGAAAGGCCTTGCTTTATTACATGGCTGAAATCTCCAGAATATGAAGGATAGTTAAAAACCCTGCTGATACAGTGACTTTCAGATTACAAAATATTTTCATGTATGTTAATGCTGTCCTGATAAAAATATTGTGTTAATCGACTACTCAGTCACTTTTGAACTGTGTTAGTAAACATTGGTGAAATTAATTTTCCCAGTTCTCAATATTGCAACATAAAGGATACATTTCTCCAGTTCTCCTTTTCTTTTTTCTTGTTTTCTTTGAAATCTTCCGGGTGTTGTTTTATTCTTATCAGTAAATCATTGTCAATTTCAAATAATTGTATTACTTCTGGGAACTTTCCTGTTGATGGCTAAGCATATTTATTGGTCATGCATTCTTATTTGCTTTGGTCATGTAGGGGAGCCACTCAATCAATTGACCGCTGTTCCTTCTGGCTTTCTCTTTAGATTGTGGGTACAAGTTTGCTCCTGGTTCAGAACTCTTTTAGTGTTCTTTCAGCAAACATTTATTCAGTACTTACTTGCTCCCTGACAGCGTAGAAGCATCTAAAATGAAACACTTCCTATGGGCCTGGCCCTGTCCAGTCAGTGAGCCAGAGAGAAGCAACAGTGCCTGGCTTTACATTAAGAGCTCCATCTTCATTTGTCAGGGAAGTTTGTTGCTATGCCATTGATCCTCGTTCTCCTTAGGAAATAGGCAGGATCTCCCTATTTAGTCTCCCCTTACCATATAGCAGACTATCTGCTCTGGCTTCTCATTCCATTTGGAATTGGGGCTTCATCCTAGTTCCCCCTCATCCAGGTCTTGCTATCAACTTTATTTCCATATCAAAAAACTGAACCTGGAACTTGCCTAACCTATACCTTGTCCTTGTACACCTACCTGAAGCTGAGAACTGCTCCCCTGGTTCATGTCAGAGCCATCAGTCAAGAATGCCATCCCATGTCAAGCTAAGGTTCACCAAGCAACCTTTAACCATGTCAATATGAACTGCTGCTCCTTTCTAAAGAGGGTCCATCCAGTTCAGTATCCTAAATCCTGTCTGATCTGGTTTTAAGGGGAACTTTAGCTTTTATGTTGCTAGGGCTTTGGAGAATCTCTAGCCTGGCAATCATATACCAGGCAATGCTGGGATACCTCTGCTGAGCTAGAACAACAGCGCTTATGTTCTCCAAGAGTTTTTCCTTTCCTTTATGTATAAACTCTCCACTTTGCTCTCACACAGTATCTGTGGTATTGACTAATTAGAGGACATCATATTTCCCCCAACATCAGCTTGCTTTCTTTTATTAGCTAAATCCTTGGTGATATACTGTTGAGTCTGGTGTGTGGTTTTACTCTAAGGAATAAAGTAGATAAACATTCAATCCAATCTGGGGTCATGTCTGTTGTAATATTTTCAAAGAGGGACTCTTAGATTTTTATTTTTACCACCCTCTCTAAGCAAGAGCATAGAGCATAGATCAAATAATCATTATAAAATTACGTTTTTCTACAGGTACAAATAAAGCCTTTTCAAATATCTGCATCCTTTCTGGTCAGCCCTATCTGAAGCTAAATGACTCAGGAAGGGTACTGCAGTTATATCTAAGTCTCACATTTTGAGGAGAGATTAATGACTCGTTTAATCTAAAGCTTCCAAGTGAAATAAAACCCTTGGGTAGAATGAGCTAACGGTACAAAGAAAAAGGACCATAAAATTTAGTGTGCATAATAATTACCTGGGGTGGTTTTTCATAAGCCAGATTCCATGACCCAGCCCAGAGATTCTGAGCCAGCAGCTTGGAGCAGGACCTGAGAATCTGCCTATTTCACAAACACTTTTGAAGATCTGATGCAGGAAGTTCCAGAACCCCACTTACCAAACTGGATCAGGTCTATGCGTGGACATGGCTTTATTGCCCTCCTTTGTCACGCTCTGGCCCTACATCTCTTTGGTTAGAATGTGGTGAGAAAGCTGTTTTCATACTACTTCCCTAAAGCTGTGTTTCTCCAAGTGAGCTCTGGACATCACAATTGCTTAGGAAGCTTGTTAAGCTTGTGACTTCCTGGGCCCTACCCCAAACTCTGAATGAGAATCTCTGGGAGTAAGAATTTGTATTTTTAATATGTTCCTAATTGGCTCGTGTATGCTAAAGTTGAGAACAGATATCTCAACGATTTTTTTTTTTTTTTTTTTGCGGTACGCGGGCCTCTCACTGTTGTGGCCTCTCCCGTTGCGGAGCACAGGCTCCGGACGCGCAGGCCCAGCGGCCATGGCTCACGGGCCCAGCTGCTCCGCGGCATGTGGGATCTTCCCGGACCGGGGCACGAACCCGTGTCCCCTGCATCGGCAGGCAGACTCTCAACCAGTGCGCCACCAGGGAAGCCCCTATCTCAAAGATTTTGACAATGAAATTAAATAATAAAAATTCCTAATGCTTATGTATTTATATGTTTCTCAAAATACTTTCTCATATATTAATGTATAGTATGTTGTGAGTTAGGTGACACTATCCCCATTTTACTGATGGTGAAATTTAGTTTCGTATTGGTGGATGGCCTGGTCCAAGATGGTAAACAAATATGTGTCTCAAATTTTCTCTGAATCTTAGGGAAAAATCATTTTATTCATTGCCCTGTTACTTATTTTATTCATCCATCCATGTATCCATCCACACACCTATCGATTTGTTCAACACATTCTCACTGAAGACATGTTATGTGCCAGGTAATCTGTCAGGTGCTATAGACACAAAGATAAGCAAGGCTCAAATCTGATTTTCAAAGAATTTATAGTGTAGAGAGTGATGGGGTAAAGTGAGAAAAAGTCAAAAAATCCCACAAAAATAGGTACAGTCTATTTTCCTTGTTTTGTTAAGAGTGGGCTGCTGGGCATCATTATATGGTGAAATGGAGTTAGTTCTTACCCACTCACTCTCCCTGTCCCTCCCCCCACCCCATATTGCAAATGCTGAGGACTTCCCCTTTCGTACCATCATCATAGCTTTAGGTATCTAGTCACGTTCTCCATCACAGGGGCTTAGGAGTATATACTGGTCTTTGGTTTTTCAGATGTGGCTAAGGCATAGGTAAAGCTTATTGTTGCTGGACAGTCAGCAGGCAATTTACTGTTAGCTGTTCTTCCTGGATGACAGTGACAAGGGCAGTAATTATTGCTTCTAAGCACATATGATATATAGAAACTACTTAAATGGCTACTGGGTGTTCTGCAAGTCTTGAATCATCTGCCACGTGCTAGTAGCAGCTGGCGTTCACCAGGTGGAGGGTCTGCAGTCACTTGATGTCAGCTCTTCTGGCCCGTTCATGTGATCTCTGTTCTTCGCTTTAATCTGGTGGAATTATTAGCCCCTCTAGAGGCAGGGAGTCCAGGTCACTTTCTATTTCCTCCAATCTGTTAAGCTAAGTCACACCACGGAGTTGCTGATGTTTGCAGATGGGCAAGAATGTCATCTTTCTGATGCATTTTCTTTTTTTGTGCCTGTATATGCATTCTTTTTTTTTTTTAACATCTTTATTGGAGTATAATTGCTCTACAATGGTGTGTTAGTTTCTGCTTTATAACAAAATGAATCAGCTATACATATACATATGTCCCCATATCTCTTTCCTCTTGCATCTCCCTCCCTCCCACCCTCCCTATCCCACCCCTGTAGGTGGTCACAAAGCACTGAGCTGATCTCCCTGTGCTATGCGGCTGTTTCCCACTAGCTATCTGTTTTACGTTTGGTCGTGTATATATGTCCATGCCACTCTCTCACTTTGTCCCAGCTTCCCCTTCCCCTTCTCCGTATCCTCAAGTCCATTCTCTAGTAGATCTGCATCTTTATTCCTGTCTTGCCCCTAGGTTCTTCTGACCATTTTTCTTTCTTTTCTTTTTTTTTAGATTCCATATATATGTGTTAGCATATGGTATTTGTTTTTCTCTTTCTGAGTTACTTCACTATGTTTGACAGTCTCTAGGTCCATCCACCTCACTACAAATAACTCAATTTCATTCCTTTTTATGGCTGAGTAATATTCCATTGTATATATGTGCCACATCTTCTTTATCCATTCATCTGTCAGTGAAC